>NC_138528.1:2500-7500 GCF_964234715.1 Podarcis melisellensis | reverse complement strand
AGGCGAAATGCTACAGGATTGATCCTAGCCTCAACTTGGTATGGTCCTAGCTGCCTGTGTCCTAGCTTCTTCTTAGCTAACGATTTGGCTGGCATCGCTTGGGCCGCTAACCATACCCAGTCCCCCACCTGGATGTCTTCTCCCGCCCTTCTGTGTTTGTCCGCCTGCACCTTATAGGCTTGTTTGGCCAGCTCCAAATGTCTCCTCAGCTCCTCGTGCACCTCTTGCAACTCTGCTGCAAACTGGTCGGCCTCTTGCGGCACTCCCTCTCCTGGTGCTATAAGCCTCGGAAAGGTTCTGGGATGACGACCATTGTTCGCGAAGAACGGCGTCACCCCCGTCGATGCGTGCTTCGTGTTGTTGTAGGCAAACTCAGCCATCGGCAGGTAGTCCACCCACGCTGCGGGTCGCTGATTGGCGTAACACCTCAGGTACTGCTGCATGATCGCGTTGACCCTCTCTGCTTGGCCGTTGGTCTGTGGATGTCTCGCCGACGCTAGGTCGATCTTGACGTGCAGGATACCCAGAAGCTTCTGCCAGAAGTTGGAAACAAATTGGCGCCCCCTGTCGGACAGGACGGACTGCAGTAGTCCATGCACTCTGAACACGTGGTCGATGAAGAGTTTGGCGGTCTGTTCTGCCGTCGCCACCTTGGCACAAGGAATGAAGTGCGCCATCTTGGTGAACAAGTCCACAACCACCAGTATCGCCGTCTTGCCCCTGGAGCTGGGCAGGTCAGTAACAAAATCCAGGGCTACCCTCTCCCACGGCTGCTGCGGCGTCTCCAGCGGTTCCAGCAATCCCGCTGGCTTCTGGTGTACTGGTTTGGACCTCTGACAGGTGTCACATCTGGCGACGTAATCCGCCACCTCTCCCCGCATCTGGGGCCACCAAAAGTCCCTGGCCACTAATTCTATTGTCTTCTCCTTGCCGAAGTGGCCCGCACTGGGGGCGTCGTGCAATTGCTGCAGAACCTTTGCGCGAAGCTCGTCGTTTGGCACATAGAGGGCACCCTTGCGAGTCAAGAGCCCGTCTCGCAACTGGAACTCATCGTCTCTCTGCGACCCGCTGCGCAGCTCCTCCATCTTGGATTGTGCAAATTGATCCGCTTGCAACGCGCGTCGCACCGCGTCCAGATCGACTGCGATGGCTGCGCACGCCCACGCCTGCGGTGCGAAAATGTGCTTCGCTGCTATTGGTGCCGTCTCCTCAAGGTATTGCGGTTTCCTGGAGAGTGCATCAGCTATAACATTGGAGTCCCCCGGGATGTATTCTATTTTGAAGTCGAAGTCCGCAAAGAATTCTGCCCAGCGCATGTGTCTTTGGGTCTGCAGCTTCGCCGTTCGCCAATACTCTAAGTTCTTGTGATCCGTGCGCACCTGCACTGTGTGCTTGGCTCCTATGAGGAAGTGTCGCCACGCCTTGAAAGCTGCATGAATGGCCAACAGCTCCCTGTCCCATATGGTGTAGTTCCGCTCCGTCTTGCTGAGCTTCCGGGAGTAGAAGGCGCCTGGCCTCCAATTGCCTTGCGGATCCTCCTGCAGAAGGACGGCTCCAACCGCTCTGTCTGACGCGTCGGTTTCTACCCGCATGGGCCTGCCGGGATTCACGTGCAGTAGCTGTTCCTCGGAGGCGAAGAGGCTTTTAAGCTTCCGAAAAGAGCGCTCTGCCTGTTCCGTCCAAGCGAACTTCTTCTTCTTGGAACTGAGGGTGTCCGTGATTGCTGCCGTCTCCTTTGCAAAACCTTTGATGAATTTGCGATAAAAATTGGCAAATCCGATGAATCTCTGGACTTCCTTCCGATTGCGTGGGCTCTTCCAGTCCAACACCGCTTGGACCTTGACTCTGTCCATGGCCAGCCCCTCGTCGGACAGCTTGTAGCCAAGG
This sequence comes from Podarcis melisellensis, assembly GCF_964234715.1. Lineage (NCBI taxonomy): Eukaryota > Metazoa > Chordata > Lepidosauria > Squamata > Lacertidae > Podarcis > Podarcis melisellensis. Next base: position 5,613 of record NC_138528.1, on the reverse strand, counting down.
AAATCCACTTCCGTCACATCAAACTGGCATTTCTCCAACTTGGCGTACAGCCTGTGCTCCCGCAACCTCTGTAGGACCTCCTTTACATCCTTCTCGTGAGCTTCCGGCGATTCCGAGAAAATCAGGATGTCGTCGAGAAAACATACACACTTCTTGTAGAGGAGTCCCGCCAGCACGTGATGCATAAATGCTTGGAAAACGTGGCTGCCATTTTGGAGACCAAACGGCATAACTCTGTATTCATACGTACCCAGAGGCGTGAACATGGCAGTCTTCCACTCATCGCCCTTCCGAATGCGGATGAGGTTGTACGCTCCACGCAAATCCAACTTGGTGAAGATCTTACCCTTCCTAACGGTCGCTAGGAGGTCGTCAATCTTGGGCATGGGGAAGGCCTTGGGCTTAGTCAGTCTGTTTATGAACCGGTAGTCCACAATGAGTCTTTTTTGGGGCGTGTCCTTCTTCTTCACAAAGAAAACAGGACTGCCTCCCACTGCTTTGGATTCCCGGATGAACCCGCGCTTCAGATTATGCTCTATGAACTCTCTGAGCTCTTGCATCTCGTCCTCAGACATGGAATACAGCTTTGCAGTTGGCAGTTGCGCCCCCGGCACCAGGTCGATCGCACAGTCGTAAGGCCTGTGAGGCGGCAACTTGTCAGCTTCTTTCTCGCAGAAAACCTCCAAGAATCCTTCGTACTTGTGAGGCACTGCCTGCACCATGCCCAGTTGCAGCTGCTGCTCAGCCCCCTCCTCCTGATTGGTTTGGATGCAATGCTGAGCACAATACGATGAGCAGAAGGTGATTTGCCGCTGGTACCACGCTACAGCGGGACTATGCCTCTCCAGCCAACTCATGCCCAACACAATGGGCGTGTCTGACAGGTGGGTGACATTGAAGCTAATGACTTCTCGATGGTTTCCAATCTGCATCACCATGGGAGGCGTCTGCTGCACAACTTGCCCTCCCAGCAATTTCCTGCCGTCCACCGTGACCACGTTCAGAGGCGTCGTTGCAGGCAGGAGCGCTATGCTATGCTGCTTGACAAATTGTATTCCCACAAAATCCGCATTGCTCCCTGAATCAATCGTGATGGGAACTTCCAGGGAGTGTCCATTTGGCAGCTGAAGGGTTGCAGTGAGTTGCACTGCTGGCTTGGGTGGTAAAGGGTCTGTGCGTTGCAAGGGTGCTGGGGACTGTTCTACAGATCCGCCTGGCTGAGCCCCAGTAGCTCCGCTTCCAGCCAGGCACTGTCGTTTCCCTGAGGCTGCTCTCTTTGCACCACTTCCGCTGCCACCGTTGCTAGAGCTGCAGTGTGTTTCTGGAGCCTCTGGGGGCACTCTTTCGCCATATGGTGTGCACTGTCACAGATGTAACACTTCCTGGTCCCTCTAGGAGGCTTCGCCTTCACTGCACCGGAAACAGGGGCTCTGGATGGTGTCTGAGCCCTAGCACCACCAATTTCCATCGGCTCTTCTCCCTGCCTCCCCAAGGGCGAGGGGTGCGTCTGGCTGAAGTCCCTGGGGACAAAAGGGGGGGTTCTCGCTGGTGCACGCGCCTGGGGTCCCTCCCCCTCGTGCCACGGGCGTCCCTCATGTCGTATTCCGATTGCCAAAGCCCTCTGCACTACGTCTTCTAGGGTCTGGGGTCTATCTCCTCTGGCGATCTCATCCTTGACGGGGGGGCTAAGACCTTCCCAGAACAGATCTCTTACTGGTTTACTATCCTTCTCCCAGCCCAACGCAGTTAGTAACGCAAAGAATCTGGAGTGATATTGACGTACAGTGGCTTTGCCTTGCCGCAGTCCGTGCATCTGCCTACGAGCAATATCCACATCCACAGATGACTGGAAACAAGCATCCATCGCTTTAATAAATTCATCAGAATTGCGGCGGGCAGGGCCATCTTCGCGCCACAAATTGCGCAACCAAGCTCTGGCCTCCCCATGCAAAAACGAAATTATGAACCCCACTTTTTCCTCCTCATCCTTAAAATCATGACGAAGCAAATGCAGTGCATACACGACGTCTGCTCTGAAGTTAGGGTAGTTTTGCAGGTTGCCATCAAAGTGCGTAACTAGGGCGCCCCCCCGCCGTCCAAGTGCAACTCCCTCCGATCTGGAACCCGGGACCCCTGCCCCTCTTGCATGCTCCCACCTTGTTTGCAGGTCCTGGCAAGCCTTGTCCAGTTCGTCATTCTTCTTCTGAGATGCAATGACTGCAGCTGTGAGGTCGGTAACCTGCTTCCTCAGCGTAAGCAGCTGTTCCTCCGTGCTCATGGCTGCTCCCGTTGGTGAGCTTTGCAAAAAAAAATTTTTGCGTTCTGGAGAGGGTACTTACTGTCAGAGCCACCCGTCTGGTCCCAGCTCACAAGAGACCCCAATCCGATCCAGTTTATTTACAAAAAGTCTTTATTGAAGATCATTGCTCCATTTACATTCCATCTTTGTGACTCTACGTCTGTAACGTTAGACCGCTGAAGTACCCTCTGAATCCGTCCCGCCTCTACACCAATTTAAGAGGCTTGTGCTGGACCACCTCTTCCTCTCCTTCCTTTTCCGCAGGGTCTTTCTGCCCCCCTGGGTTCCCCCTCGCCGGGACTCGCCCGAGGCTGAATCCTCTGACGCCTCTGCCCCCCTCCTTCTCGCTTTGGGGCCGGGCTCCTCCCCAGGGCTCTCCTCACTTCCGCGCGCCTCTACATTTGAACTTGGCGCGCGTACGTTGCTTCTGACCTTTCTCTCGACCGCTACACTGCTCCCGGTGCTGCTCTCCACCCCTTCCGGCTGAGCACCCTGCTCCGATCTCCTTCCCCTGTCTCCTTCTTGCTCTGCTCCCTCTGACACACTGGTAACTCCACCCCCTTCACTCCGTTCCGGCTGAGAAGCCGGCTCCGGTGTCCAACTCCCACTGGGGCTTCTCCCTTCTCTCCCCTGCTCCTCACTGCTTCCCCCTTGGCCTCCCTTTGGTCTGACCAGGGGGGCCCCCTTTTGGGAGTCCTCTGACTCACTGGACAGACTCATGGACGACCTTTGGTCATCGTCATCTTCCTCCTCATCTCTCTGGGATTCTTACCCCTCGCTCTCTGTCTCCTCCCCCATCTGCTCTTCTCTCCCT